>NC_091216.1:15966527-15979027 GCF_040958095.1 Procambarus clarkii | reverse complement strand
TTTAATATTTATTAAAAAAAAAAAAAAAAGTGTCTGGACTTTATAGGTTAGGTAGGTGGGTCCGTCTACCACAAGCTACCACAAGCTTCACGGCAATACGTTAGTAATGAATAAATATGATAGGTTAGGCTGACCTAACCTAACTTAACCAGACCAAACCTAACCGAAGCTTGGCTCGTCGACTTAATTTGGCGTCGCCAGCTTTTTATTTTCGTCTAATTTCTTTATAAAAAGATACTTTTTCAGATTAAAATTGTTTTTTCACGTACATTCAGCACCAACATTATGACGAGTAAATATATATTTATTCATTACTAACGTATTGCCAGGAAGCTTAGTGAAGCTTGAGTAGCTTGTGGTTGCTTGCGGTGATTAGACGGACCGAGGTAGGTTGCTTGGGTTCGTTTGTTTCTGAATGGTTAGGAAGTTGTTTTCTTACTGCGTGGCAATTTCTTTGGAGAGAGGTGGGTGGATCCTGGACGTCGCTATTACAAATACGCATTTTACTTGTTAATATCACCAATTAAATTTGCGACAATTTGAACCAAGATATGCGACGACTGGATCACTGTACAGGAGGCCGATATGCCAGCAAGACATATCTTGGATAAGTCGCTCCACAACATTGTCCCTTGGACCATCGACTTCCTATGACGTCACCTGCTACATATTTACTCTTAATTTCGTTATGAAATTAGATTATTTAAGAGTATAACCAAGTTTCATCATGTTTTGCATTCAGCACCAACATTATAGTGAGTAAATATACCATATTTCTTCATTACTTATGTAATGCTAGCAGGATTTGGGTAGATTTTGGGTCGATTTGGGTAATTCTATGGACCTGTGAGTACACACCCTCTTAGCCGCCTTGACTCCTCCACACCCCTCCTTATTATGGGATGATCTAAATTCCCTTTATGATGTTACTGACCTCTACTCATTATCGAGGAAGCCTCACCAGGACTAGAGTAAAATCAGCTGTCAACAGACAAACATTTATTGCATGAAAACACATACAAGAAAATTTTCTGACCAGGGGGAAAAAAAGACACAGGCCGATTGGGGCTTAAATTTTATTAGTAAATTAATTTCTGCAGAACATGTAAATAATGCAAGTAGGAATTAACAAATGTAACATGTCCATGTCCGAGGACTGAATTAACTTAAAATGTACCCCCGTAGTAGTACGCATAGCCTAGTGACATGGCAAACACGTTCTGCAGAAACCTAATGGCAGAAGAAATGTAATTAGAACTAGGTATAACAGTTAGGACACAAAGGGGAAATAAAGAGTATAGACAACACTTAACGGAGCCCGACCAAGACATAATGGGAAATCCTAGAATTAACAGGCGGGCAGAAAATACCTAGTGACTGGGGAAAACTGATATGACAAAGGGGAGAAGTTTTCCCAGGGCGTGAGGCCGGCCGCCAAGGAATAAGGAGAAGGGTTTCCCGACTCTTACTAGCACCTAGACTGGGCAAAGGATTAGCTGCCGACAGCGGGACACTTTGGGACCGGCGCTGCACCCCCACCGCAAGCCCGCAGGCCCGCAGGCCCGCAGGCCAGCTGGCCGGACCCCCCCCCCCCCCCCCCGAAGGGCGAGGCCCGCTGGCCGCAAGGAGGCCAGAGTGGCAGAGCAACAACGTCCCAGACGTAGTCAGCTGGGGGTTTCAGCTGGTTGCTGGACCCGCCATTATCTCCGTTGGCGAGCCCGTCAAGAGAGCCGAGTGGCCCTGCCAATTCTAAAAGGTAAGAGGGCGTGGTCGGCTGGAGGCGAGCCTAGCTCTGCGAGGGCGGCGCGAATTAAGCGCCCTGGAGAAGTGTTGCCTGTTCACTGGGGCACGGGCCGGGTAGAACTTGTCGGGGGGGGGGGGGGGGGGGGCGCTCGCTGGGCTAGGGTATGCGTGCGTCCTGCGCTGTGCTTGTAGGATCCGAAGAGTGTTGATTCCTGACCATGTAAACGATACCTGGTCTAGTCGGAGTGTGCGTCGACTTTTTGTCGCGTAGATCACCTCCCCTTGGCTGAAAGATATAAGGCAGTAAGGGTGGGCAGAAGCGGCATGCAGTGTTATCGTGACAGGCAAGAGCACAGACGAGAGGTAAACCCTAGCTGAATCAATACGGAGACGAAAAACGGGGGGAGGGGGCCCAGCAGCAGGAATTAAGAGATTCCTTAATTAAACAATCCTGGATGAATAAGAGTTTTCCGAATAACTATACTGTAGAAATGAAGGGGGCTAACAATTCTAAGAATCTTCCAGCAAACGGAAGGGCGAAGTACCTTTGCTAGGAGCAAAGGTGGGAGAAAGCCAGTAGGAGAACAGCAAGGAAGCACAAAGCAACTATATAAACAGGGATAATACGAAACACTAAATCTTGATAATATAAACAATACATATACCAAGAACGGGTATATACAACAAAGCAATATATACATAAACAATAAAATGGAATAAGAACCAATTCTTAAAGCCAAATCTGTAACAGGCTTGTGTCCTAAGTTAGTTTAGTTCATTTATTATGCACCCCATACCCATCTTGTGGGCGGTAGTGGAAAGGGTTACAGAGGCACATAATGGGCTCAGGGACTGAACCCCACAATTCATTTAGCTAAGCAAGTTACAATCTTGATGAGCTAGTTACAAAATTCAATATAAGTCATCACATCAACAATGGGTTCGAGATCGACCTCAAGTACAGGTTCTAAATTAAGCAACTGACCTAGCTATGATAAATTTTGACACTAGCTCTCCACATATGTCAGTTGCTTAATTTGTGTCCTAAGCGGATGAAGAATGTGAGCGGGGAACATTACCCTTGGTCTCCATCCCATCTCTGCCTCCAGACGGGTGATAGGGCTGGATAGAAGCCAAGGAGTCTGCCTTAAGTGGCCGCTGAGTGTAGTCTTGTGTTGTCAATGAGCGTCTGCAAGCCGCAGCTAGTCCGCCGTGAACTTCGGCTACATCTTTTAGAACAGGAGCAAAGTGAAATCGACGGCAGGGAACTGTCGTCCAGTAACTGTAATAAGGATAATAATAAGAATACAATGTCGTAAATAATCGTACAATGTAAGAATACAATGTAATATCGTAAATAACCGATGACGGCAAGTGCCGCAGAATGGAAGAAATTAAGAAAGCAACGCCAAACCATAATAACAATTTATATTTTTAATAAAATAATACTGGAATGACAGTAACGATACGGAATAATATTAATACTACCATATAGCCCAGCAAATAAGGGAAGATAATAGTATTAACGTAGGCCCTGGGCGGCTGCATCCCAGCACCGCTGCGTGCGTTGTAATGGTGATAAGAGGAATATCCGGCTCGCGTTCTCTTCCTCGCCGCAGTAGGGTGAGGAGGGGGGGGGGGGTTCCGGCTTGTCGTGGCTGCGAAAAAAGGGAACAGAAGAAGCCGACGTTGTGCGCCAAGCGGGCAGAGCGCAGGGGAAGGAATAGCGGTTGGAGGTAAGGGCCCCTAACCTAATGATAGATGAGGTTAAATTAAATAGAATACTATTACGTAGTAGGAAACAACAATGGCGAAGGAACAAGAAGAGTAAAATAGCCCAGAAGGCCGGATGGCCAAAGAACGTTAGCGACCGTATGGCCAACAGCATGCTGGCTGCTGCTGGCCAACAACATGCTGGCCGACATCATGCTAACTGACTGGCTTGAGCTTGCCGAAAGGAAGGCCGAATGGCCAGTTTTTGCATGACACCGTGCGCGAGGCCATGCTAAACTTCTCGGTAGCATTCCAAATGTATCTTAATGTACTGTGGATACGATGAAGAATGGGTGGTCAAATATAATGCACAATATTTAG
Source organism: Procambarus clarkii (assembly GCF_040958095.1). Taxonomy (NCBI): domain Eukaryota; kingdom Metazoa; phylum Arthropoda; class Malacostraca; order Decapoda; family Cambaridae; genus Procambarus; species Procambarus clarkii. Next base: position 15,975,190 of record NC_091216.1, on the reverse strand, counting down.
AATATATAATGAGGGAAACGAGTGTAATAGGACGAAATAACAGGAGGAAAAAATGTGGGGGGGGTGGGGGACCCCACCCGAATGCACTGCAACTAGCGTACCCTAGCTGAAATTAACTTAAAGGCACAGAGGCAAAGCAATAGATTAATACAAATCCTAATTGAAAGTCCCTTAATATAACAAATTGAACGTGAAACTTAAGCAAAGTGTAAATTGCGGGAAAAATTTGCCGTAATAAATACAAATCATAATTGCGAGTCCAACAATAACAAATTTAACAGATAAGCAGACGTAGGAGGAACCAAGGGGACGTTTCCCACAGGCGAGCCCGCACGGCTGGGGGGGGGGGGGAAATGACAGAGGGCCGAAGAGAAGATAACGTCGCCGAGGCGCGCTGGACGGCACACAACCCGGTCTGAGAAAGGACATAGGCCCAAAAGCGAGAGGCGATAACGTAGAATGGGATGGAAGAATGCGGAAGTAAGAGGGCGAGACCGAGTAAACAGGGAACCAGGGGGGGGGGGGGGCAACCGATAAGCCGCGGCTCGCGCACCGCTGGCCATACCTAAACATACCTAGACAGTGTCACGTGGGGGTGGGGTGGTCCGGGGCTCTGCTAACACTTAACTGCTAGGGGCTCAAAAGGCCCAAATACTCAGCCCCTCCGACTCCCTGGATTGACCGGAGACTCCTTGGTCACACAAGAGAGGACCAACAATGCCCACCTCCGCAGGTCTTTGCTTCCACCACAAAGGGGGGCCACTGATTCACCCTGGAAGCCCTTCAGTCAAACACGGGGAAACTGCTGTTAACAGTTCCGGCCTAGACCCGTGGGGGAGTGAAGGAAGACTCAGGCTGACCTATAACCATAACCTCCCTGAGTCTTGCCTGCCAGACAAAAAAAGGTTGCAGGAACTCCTTTCCCGCCTGTCTTCTCTATCTTCCTCTTAGCAAGGTCGCCAGCTGGGTTATTATATCTGCACCCCAGCAATGCAGTTCAGTGGGTGTATTATATATTGTTTGTAGCCAGAAATGTATGCTCATAGAGAAATATCATAAATGGAGGCACACTCAAACACAGTAATAAAATGTGTGGATTTACTGATGCAAATTACATGAACACACACACACAATCACAAGTAATACATGAATATGGAATATGGATAATGAGTCTGGAGATCGTCAGCCTCTTCTTCCACGACCTCCAACCCTCCTTCAACTGGGCAGAAAGACAGGAGTCTCACACTCTCACAGGAGGGCCTCTTCACCACGTCGGCACCTCTTCTTCACTGTCCTGCCATCCATACACACTGTCCTCTCTGACAGTCCTGGACTCAAGCTGCCTTGCAGCCTATTCTACTATTAAAGTAATCAAGTCTTGCTGCCACATACACAAGTAAATATTGTGGCCTAACTAGCCTACTCATACAAGGGGTAATGGGAGGGAAAATGATCTACCTTACATTCCTGGCTCACGACGCCTGTCCCTCGATGGTGTGAGGTTCCCACGCTTCCTTGGGTCGATCCTTGACGATCCAGGACGTTCCACAGGTCCTCAGGTGTCGTGAAGCCTTCGCGTCGTCGCCGTTCCAATCCCTGAGATTCAGCTGCCCCAATCCTGGTTCATCGATGGGCGCTGAGCTAATCACTATTTTTCCCCACACTCGCCTCTCCCACAAGGCGTTGCTCCTTGTCCTAGGCACGGTGTCGTCCTTCCAAGATTCTCAGTGGACGTGACCCCAGTCACAGCTAGGCCTGCCCGCCCACCTTCCAGACCTCAACGTCCAGCCAGCGGCGCCGCCCAGCGTCGTCGCCGACTATTTTCCAAGTTTGGAACTTCTCTGCTCAATGAACTTGGTTCCTCTTTTGCTTCCCAGAAGCGCAGGGTCTCCAATAACTATGGTGGACTGCGATGGCCAGCTCAATCCACTGAACAAGGCTTGCAGAGCCTCCAACCCTTGAGAGCAGACCGAGGCGCGTCCTGTCACTTCCAAGGTCAGAACAACTCTGACGTTGGCGCCGCCCGGGGCACTCGGTGACGTCATGGCGGGCCCTGATTGGTCGCCCGCGACCTACGTCGGTCAATCCGCGATCGGCTAATGTCCCTTCCAAAAGGTCATATCCGCCGTAGGGGATACTGTTTCATTTTATAACAGGGCGCCAATTTTCCTTTATTTACAACTTATAATATAACTTCCTTCCCTTAACTGGCAGCCGGTCTGGTCGCCACATATATCATTAGACTCCCTGAACCTCAGAGAATCAGTAGGGAGAGCTGATATGACTCTTTAAGCCGGCAAACGAAAGAAATAGGAGAGGGCACCGTAACAACAGGAAGGGGAGAAGCATAAAAGTAACCCAGCAAAAGAGACAAGCAGCTGACAAAGCATAGCCTGCAGGAGGCGAATGAGCTGGGGAAGGCTGACGAACAGGCCCAAATAACTTAAAGCAAGGGCAAGAGGCCCGTAACACAGCAACGAGCCCGACGCGTCTGAAATTACCCAAATCATAAAGGCAAAGCTCTAGTAAACACCCGAAGGAGACCAAGAAAATACTAAGCAACAGAAAGAAAAGTTAACCAACCCAATGAAAAAAAAACAGAGAAGGGGGGGAAAAAGTAGCCTGAATAAACAAGCAAGAAGCAAGGGGCCCGCAACACCGAAAGCAAGGCAAACTAGCAGACCTTACAGACGTAGTAGCAACAAGCGTAGTTGAACGACAGAGGAACCGGGGGAAGAACATAACTAACAGCGAGAGCTAGGCGTAAACGAGAATAAAAGAAAGGAACCCAACAACTGCAGGGCCAGAAGTATAAAGCAAGAGGCGAGGGCCCACAACTGCACCTCGCGCATCCTGGCTGCCTTGAAAACAACGGCGAAGGAAAGGGGACTACTAACTGTAGACACTGCCAAGGAAACAAACAAAAGATGGCAGAGACAAAGATAACGTAAGCTAAATGTAACATTTCGCCCTATAGTAAAAAATGTTTTTATAACAAACATAAAGGATGCACGACACAAATGTAACCAAATAAGTAACAGGGATTAAATAGTGGTAGGCGAATGGGACATTTCGCCCTATAATAAATAGATAACAAATTTAATGACAAACATAAAATGATGCACAGCACAAATATTACCAAATAAGTAAGATGTATTAAATTGTGGTAGGCTAAATGGAACATTTCGCCCTAGAATAAATAAAACCATTTTTACATTAAGAAAACGGAGGAACAGCATAACATAAATATAACCATATAAGTAACGTGAATAAACTGCAAGAGCTAAGCATAAACTACTGTAACTACCGATGAAACTAGGCAAAAGTGCAGGGCCAGGAAACGTGAAGCCACGTTATTGTGACTCATCGCCTGCACGTGAAGCTAAAAGGGGGCCCGCGAATACTGCAAATAGCACAGCCTGGCTGACTTTACTTAATAATTTACTTAGGAACTCTGCAAATAGCACATCCTGGCTGACTTTACTTAATAATTTACTTAGTAACCGTGCAAAAAGCACATCCTGGCTGACTTTACTTAATAATTTACTTAGTAACTCTGCAAATAGCACATCCTGGCTGACTTTACTTAATGACGTAAGGCAAGGTAAAAGTGAGCAACCTACTGAACACAGCAACGCAAAATTAAACATGCGACATGAGCAAAGCATCAACTGTCGGAGTAAATTAAGGTAGGCTGTTTGGAAAAAAGAATCCGTGGTAATCTGAAAGCAGGAGGCATGTTAGTGCTGAAATGCAGAACATAATTATGAATAGGGGCAAGGCATGGCACGTGATATCTGCAAGTACAAAAGAAGGGTATACAATCGGCGTGTATATATAACCATTTTTACATTAAGAGAACGGAGGTGATGCATAAAATAAATATAACCAAATAAGTAACGTGAATAAACTGCAAGAGCCAAGCGTAAAATACTGTAACTACTGAGGAAACTAGGCAAAATGCAGGGCCAGGGAACGTAAAGCAAAATAAGGGCCCGCGAATACTGCAAATAGCTCCTCCTGGCTGACTTTACTTAGTAAATTACTTATAACTCTGCAAATAGGACATCCTGGCTGACTTTACTTAATGACGTAAGGCAAGGAAAAGTGAACAAACATACTGTAACACAGCGAACGCAAAATTGAACATGCGACATGCACAAGGCATCGAATGAAGGAGTAAATTAAGTTAGGCTGTTGGTAAAATGAATCCGTGGTGATCTGAAAGCAGAGGCATGTCAGTGCTGAAATGTAGAACATAATTATGAATAAGGGCAAGGCATTTCGCGAGATGTCTGCAAGTACAAAATAAGAAACCTTCCATATAAAGTGTGTGAAAAGTCTTAATTTACATTGTCTTAGAAAGGCAAAGAATGGGATATCATTAAATATACGACGTTCCCGACGACGCTTCGACGCCGCCTTCTGCTGGAGGATACCGTGCCCCAGGCAACATGGGGGCCACCCCCCTGTCCAGGGCACAGCCCCTGGAACTGGTCGCTGAGGACTTAACGAACACCGAGGGAGACGAGTCATCCTGGATTGCCGGCGGCAACGCCGAACCCAGGGCCTGTGGTGCGTACCGTTAGACGTAAACCTGCAGACGTCGTCGAGCTGATTTCGGGTCCGTGCTCCAACGCCAGCGTCTCCCTCCGACGATGAAGAACGACAGACGACACAAGGCGGACGGGCAGGCGGACGAACGCTGAACTTACAACGTAGGAGGAATCCCTGCTACAATGTACGGGCAGGGCGCTTAAGACAAACGCACCGGGCCACACCGGCCAGGCGGGAACGCCTGGGAACCAACCTGCCGGGCAACACCGGCCAGACGGGAACGCCTGGGAACCAACCTGCCGGGCAACACCGGCCAGACGGAGGACATGGAGTAACGGTCCTGGCTACCCCCCAGGCAAGCAGGACACGTGCCTGAGGGCCTGGACGACGGAAAGCTTGAAATAACACACCGGGCTACACCGGCCAGACGTACGTCTGGGGACTACATGCCGATCTTACACCGGGCAGACGGACGTCTGGGGACAACTTGTTCGGCGACAACTCCGGGGAAGACGTACCAGGGGACTCCGGGACTCCAAAGGGCCTGGGACTAACTCCCCGGGCAACACGGCCGGGCGAGACGTCCGAGGGCGACGTGCCTAGCTGAGAACACACCACACACGCCAAGGACCCCGTGGCCTACCAACCACGCGCTGCCACACGGCATGCTCAGGGCCTAGACGAAAGGGAGGGGGGGGGGGGGCGCACACAGGCGCGCCCGTACGGGCGCAAGGCAGCCCGAGCCCCGACGTGGGGAAGCCGTGGCGCAAAGCCACGTGGATTAGCACCCAAATAAGGGAACAGGAAGGGCAGAACACAGCCCAGCCGTGCGCTCCACGGAGCACCGTGCCACGTGGCAGCACGACCAGGCGTGTGCCCCGTAGCAGGCCCTGGCGAAGGGCCGGAACCTGGCCACGAACCGTCGCCAGCGGCGACGCTTGTCCGCACAGGGAGACCCGACCCCTGGGGACAGCCCAGGGAACCCGGCAGACCGGCAACAGGGAACACCCGAGGGAAAAACAGGAGAGTCGCAGAAGCACGCCCTGCCGGCCAGGCACGTGACGACCCGGCAAGGCATGGGCCCCAAGGCGGGGCCCGCCATAGGGCCGCCCACGCCTGGCCACGTGTCGCCGCCGCCAAGAACATGCGCCCCGGGCGTAGGACCGAACCTGGCCACAAGCCGTCGCCGACGGCGACACATGTCCTCGGACAAGGAGAAACCTGGCCCCCTGGGACAGCCCAGGGAACCCGGCGGGCCGGCAACAGGGAGCCCCGAAGGAGAGGCGGGAAGGACGTCGAAGCACGCCCAGACAACCAGACACGTGGTCGATGGCGGCGAGGCATGGGCCCCAAGGCAGAGCACAAAGGGCGTAGGGCCCACCACGCCTGGCCACATGGCGACGCCGGCAAGGGCACGCCTGGCCGCCGACGGGGCCCCGGGCAGGGCGCGCGCCTGGGCACGCCACGCTGCGGGGCCCCCTGGACACGTACGGGCACGGCTGGACGGTGCCCCACATGAGAGGAGACCGAACGCAGGCCACTAGGGACGCGGCCCGGCGCACGCCGACCCTAAGCCAGCCACGCGACCTGCACGGCACGGGCCAAGAAGGGCGCCCCAGCTCTCCCGGGAACTAACAGCAGAGAGCCCAAAGCACTAACTAAGGCGGCACACACGTACCGCGAGGGGATGGCGCTTGGCACACGCCGCACTGGGGAGGTCCTGACTAGAATTGAACAGAAAACCTCACCTTGGGGTTAAAAGTGTAGGGCAGATCGAGGCCCCTGCCGGATCGGTCTGGGGTGTCGAGGGCCCCATGATGTCCTGAGAGAGAGGTCAGGCACCGAGGCAGCTGGCGTGATGTCCATCTTGTGCGAAGTCGGGCGGCCGGGGAGTGGTTGCGAGGGCAGCGGCGAGGGCAGCGGCGAGGGCAGCGGCGAGGGCAGGCGGAGTGAGGGCAGAGCCCCTCTGTGCCCCCGTATTTATACGGCCCCAGACTGCCCGCGCAACGCCGCGGGAAGCGCTGCGCAAATGTTTCTTTCTCCCCCATCAGAAACATCCCCGCTTGCGAAGCAGTGGCCATATTCATGTTTTTTGTTGATTAATTTAATTATGCCACTTGTGAGCCACGGGTTATTTTTTCTTTTATCAGTTACTTGTTTGGTAAGGAGGGGACAGTGAGTGTTGTAGAGGCTTAGAGTTTTGGAGAGAAAGAGGTTAGTTAATGAGTTTATATCCTGTGTATTATTAAATTCAGATTCCCAGCTAATATTGTGAAGTGCATTAGAGAGATTGCCTAAAGCTGATTCACTGTGTAGCCTGAATGAGAGTTTCTTGCTTTCTGGTGGTGTTGTGTCCATGTTTGCTATGAAGAAGGTAGGATAGTGGTCAGTTGTTCTGTCATAGATTACCCCAGATGTAAGGGGAGCCGTTATATTAGTCGATAGGTGATCCCGGGTAGTGGCAGATGTTTGAGTGACTCGGGTGGGCTTGGTGATTGTGGGGATTTGCATACAGGAGTGCATGCTGTTACGAAAATAGTCATCTTGAGAGTTGTTTTGAAGACCCAGGTCAATATTGAAATCACCTCCCAGAATGTTGTGATTTTTGTTGAGATTGTTATTTATGATAAGATTCCTTACATTGTCTGAGAATGAAGCTATGTTGGTATTAGGAAATCTATAGATGGCACCGATAGTCAGGGAGGATTTAAGGGATTTACTGGAGAACTTGGCAAAGGTATATTCACAATAGTCGTCTCTATCACTAATGACACTATTGCACATGAAGGTATCTTTGTAATATATTGCTGTGCCACCTCCTTTTTTATTAGATCTGCAGTTATGAATGACTTTATAACCAGCTAAATTGGGTATAGTCATTACTTAGCCAAGTTTCTGTTAAAATGATGAATGATAATTTAGTACCTAGTGCTGTGAGTAGTGCATTTATATCATCAAAATGTTTCAAAATTTTTAAAATTTTAAAATAAATCACTTAGTTACTACCTACAGTTAGCAAACTGTGGATATTTGGCTAAAATTTCAGGTAGCAGATCATTTGGAATGAAATATTTACACATCGTTGGAACATTTGTTATAGAATTGTCTCTGATTTCACGTACCTTTTTGCACTCCATCACATACATAGTGACGGAGGGTGTGCGAATAATTTTGTTGACAGTTTACATTTGGTCAGGTCTACATCGGCAGATAATGAGAATTCCCAGAGATACTTGTAACCGAGTCTAAGCTGCCACGTTGGAACCCCATATCACTTTTATTACAACTTTATCTTTGTGTTCATTGCTGTCTTCTTTTATGTGCTAGCCATATGCTGTATTGTGCCTACTAATTTTTGTTAAACTACCATTCAAGCTGTCATTGCAATCAATCTGAGCTACCTATGTGCTTAATATACTTACAATTTTCTCTCATCTTTTATTTTTTTCTTGCTTTGTAACTGTTATCATTTTTTTTTTTTTTAAATTTTGCAAGTATTTACCTACTTAAAATTTTCTTAGATTAAGGACCTGCCCGAAACGCTGCGCGTACTAGTGGCTTTACAAGATTGTAATTTCTATACTATGTATCCTCACAATCCCAATGTACCTTCTTGCATATATATAAATAAATAAATAAATAAATAAGTAAATAAATAAATAAATAAATAAATTAGTCAATTCATAACTTTTAACAGTCTACGCAAGCCCTGATTCAAAGAAAACGAATATTGATACGGGACTACAAGCGAGCGCTCACTGCACAGGTTCAAAACAAAGTTCCTCTGATCGTATACCATGATGTCTGTGTTCGTATAATATTATTCAGTGATGTCTGCGCTGGTATTACAAAGATGATCAGCTTTCAGCCACCAGCACAAAGTGGTCACATCAAGTCTGTTTCCAAGAAAGAGCTCTTTGATCCATGCTTACAGTGAAGAGAGACGCCACATTAGAGCATCACTGCAGTCATCGGGAGCAGAACCCTCACGCCAGATAGTCATTCAGAATAAAAGAAGACACTGGTTTTCCATTGTGCAAATGCGATGGCCAAACGCTTTGTTCAGGTATTATAGCAACATTGAATAGTCATGTATAGTGTATTGC